>NC_064414.1:57415000-57461877 GCF_023375975.1 Astyanax mexicanus
TGTGTTAGATGTGTTGTGTTTGTTTGCAAGTAGTATATTATTTACAGAATATGTTTTCTTTATTTGCGTAGTTTTGGCACTAATTTAGCTCCATAGAACTTCCT
This sequence comes from Astyanax mexicanus, assembly GCF_023375975.1. NCBI lineage: Eukaryota > Metazoa > Chordata > Actinopteri > Characiformes > Acestrorhamphidae > Astyanax > Astyanax mexicanus. The sequence continues at coordinate 57,415,105 of NC_064414.1, forward strand.
CTGATATTATAGAATTAAACTGCATGAATATGTGCTACACCAGCTGGCACACAACCGACCTTCAACGATGAAATGTGGTTGAAATATGACTAAAGTAATGTATGTTGTTGTTTCAACACTGAAACAACGTTGAAACAACATTTAATGTTCAATAGTTGTGCTAACGTTGAAATTTTAACGTTGAATCACCATAATGTCCTCAACCTTCTGCCTTTTGAATCAGCATTTTATATTTCATCATAATATAATTTCTAAAAACGGTTGGATGGAGGAATGAAACAGTGTTTTACTTCTATTTGCAGTAACTGCTTTTTAATTTAACATCATGTTCATGTTCTATTAGTAGTACTGTTTTAGTGTTTTTGAGATCAGATTTTAACACTTTGTTAACCAGAGGATTTTCTAATTTTAGTGAGCTATGGTTTATTAAAGGCTGAATGTATGACGCTGAAACAAGGTTGCTAAATCAACGTTGATTCAGTTTTCAAAATCCAGCTGGGACAATAACATTAATTAATAACAGTTTACTATTAGGAGAAATTATAAATTATAAGCACTGAGTACTGTGTAATATTTATATGACAAAATTATATTAAAATCTTTAAAAAAAAAATTCAACAATGATAATTTTTTTTTTATAAAAATATGACAATGGTGTTACAATGAAAAAAAGATCATTGAAACATACATGATGTAGTAAAAGAGAAATATGTATTATATTTATATATTTTGAAATGAACAGAAACAGCCTTACAGGTGTGTGAGGAGAGTTTCTGGCCAATGGAGATGAGGCTCTGTCGTCATCAGGGTGTCTCTCGGCTCTCGCAGTTAGAGGACAGCAACTGCAGCGATTACGTGTACAGCCTGCAGCTGCCTCAATCTCACGAGATTTTAATGTTGTATGACATCATGAAGCAGCAGTGGCGCCGACTCAATTCGGACTAAAAAAGTAAATGGCAACAATCAAACCGAGTCAGGCAGTGACTAGACTGCGTGAAGTCGAACACAGCTAAAGTAAATTGTTGTAAACAATGGCACACAAAGTTGAAAAGCACACTGCATCTTATAGGGGTACGGAAAATCTGGCTTGTGAATAATAATACTAATCAGAATAGTGACATTGTTAGGAATAAGTTAGATGCATTGTAATTTAGGTGTATTAGGTTAGACACTAAACTTCACCATACACACTCCAGCTACTGGGGTATCTGTCTCTTCTTGAGATCCTGAAGTGAAGTCTTTAAAGGAAGGCCTTTGGTTTGGGAAGTGATGGGCAGATGAAGCCCTTGAAGCTTCTTCCTGATTGTGCCGTAAAAGCTTTGAGGCATTGAAGCCTTAGAAAGAGTGACATCTGGTGGATGAAATATTTTTTTACAGCTTGCACTTTACCACAAAGCAAATGAACTAAGATTTACTGAGTTACAATATCTGTTCTGATCTGCTGATAACTATCTTTAATAATTACAGTGATGCAGTAAATAGTTGCTTGTTGTCATTATTGAAAACCACAATTATAATGATTTTCTTTTTAAAAAATATGATCATAATAAATATTTTGCCAGTGTATGGTGACTGTGGTATTTAAATCAGTGTGTGTGGTGAAATGCAAACACAACCATGTTATGCAGAGTTAAGTGTAGAACCTCATCCAAAAGAAAGCTGGTTTGGCTGTAAATGTTTCCAAATGTTTACAAACAGATTCAATAAACTGAGACCAGATGAACAGTGTTACAAAGATATATTTTTATTTAAGTTTATTTAAGTTTCTTCACTGTGTTGGGTTTAAGACTTACTATTTCTCCCCCCTTTGAATACACTCGTTCACATGGCACATATAAGACTGGGGTGCAGAGGTACTGGGGAGAAACCTGAAAAAGGTTGAGGATACACTGCTTTGTGCTCAGCCCAGTATTTCAGGGGGTTCTCCACCCTTGACAGGTGTGCATCTCTTATGTACCTAAATTAGAAGGTGTATATATATATATATATATATATATATATATATATATATATATATATATACCTGCAGCCTAGGATGATTTCTGTAAAACAACAGTCTGCTGCCAACCCTGTATTGGGCTTGTCAGACTAGTTCCTGCAACGATGGACCACTGGATTGTCAGGGGATGGAGTTTGGCTTAGGGTGACTTTTGTGATGCAGTGCTCTGCGTACGATCTTGTAGGGGCTTGATAGACCAGATCCTGAAACAGCAGACTTCTGAGAACTTAGGGGCGCTGCCACTCTGAATGAGAGGTCGCAGGTTCCCTTTCATGTAGCTCTGCCATCAGCTACTGGTGCCTAGAGGGAGCACAATTTCTACCTCCGGTTGGTTAGATGGTGCTGTTTTCCCATCACGCTTAAAGGTGGCACCGGGTGGCACAAGGCGTCTGTGAGCATATGTATCGTAACCTAGTCACTGTGCTGTCCTCCAAGCCCGCTAGCCGCTCAGGCAATGATGCATCAGCAGCAGCTCAAAAAAAGGGGTGACTGACTTCACACGTGTAGAAGGAAGCATGTGCTCATCTGTACCCTCCTAGGGTCGCAGGCGCCACTGCTGATGGGGACGCACAAACGGGTGGCCAAATTGGGAGAAAAAATGAAAAAAAAAAAAAAAATGAAGACCTCTCGGAACTTGGGGGACCCTGTAGGAGCTTTATAGAGCAAGTCCTGTGATGCCGGACCTCTGGGGGGTCAGGGGACAGAGTTTGGCCTAAGGTAGCTTGTTGGACCACCTCCTGCGATGGTAGATCTCTAAGGCGTTGGAGGATGAAGGTTGGTCTAAGATGATTTCTGTGACACAACACTCAGCAGGCAACCTCATAGGAGCTTGTAAGACCGGTTCCTGTAACACCAGACCTCTGGGGGGTTGGAGGATGGAGTTTGTCTTATGGTGGCCTCTGTGAAACAACACTTAGCAGGTGACAACTTAGGAGCTTGTCGGTCCGCCTCCTGTGATGGCAGACCTCTAACGCGTTGGGGGAAACAGAGTTTGCCCTAGGAGGACTTCTGTTACACAATGCTCTGCAACTGAGCATGTTAGACCGGCTCCTGGAACACCAGAACTCTGGGAGTCAGGAGTTGGAATTTGGCCAGTGGTGGCTTCTGTGACACAACACTATGCTGAGAACCACTTAGGTGTTTGTTGGACCGAACTCCTGTGATGCTGGACCTCTAGTGGCTTCTGTGACACAACCCTTTGCAGGCAATCCTGTAGGAATTCGAAAACAGACCGATTTCAGTTCTCCAGGTGGTTGGCGGAATGAGTTAAGCCTACGTAAGGATTTGTGGAGCAATACTCAGCAGGCGACCCCGCGGGTGCCTCATTGACCTTTGCTTGGTACGTCGGACCTTGGAGGTCATGGGACAGAGTTTGGCCTACGGAGGTTTCTGACACATGAGACTCAGCAGAGTATTGCTATTTCAGACTTCTGCGCTGTGGAATGAGTTTGGCCTACGTTGACTTCTGTGGCACAAAGCTCTGCAGGCGACCTTTGAGTTGCCAGTTTGACAAAATACTGCGATTTCCACTCCCTGTGACGTTGGACCTCTCAGAGGTCATTGGACGGAGTTTGGCCTACATAAGGTTTTGTGGCACGATACATGGACCACGGTCTGTGGTTTCAGATCTCTGGATGGTCGGGGGAGGGAGTTTGGCCTACAGAGGTTTCTGATGCACAAAACTCCGCAGAGTACTCCGGGAGTGCCTCATTAACAACTGCCTGCGAGGTCAGACCTCTGGAATGTCGGGGGAAGGAGTTTGCCTACGGAGGCTTCTGATGCACGAAACTCAGCAGACGACACCAGAGGTGTCAGGTGGACAACATACTGTGCTTTCAGATCTCTCTGAGGTCGAGGGAAGGAGTTTGGCCTACGTTAACTCCTATCCCATGAAACTCCGCAGGCGACCCCAGAGATGTCAGTTAAACAACATACTGAGGTTTTAGACCTCTGAGTAATCGGGGGAGGGAGTTTGGCCTACAGAGGTCTCTGACGCACGAAACTCAGCAGGTGACCCCAAAGGTGCCAGTTGGACAACACACTGCGGTTTCAGATCTCTCTGAGGTCGAGGGAAGAAGTTTGGCTTACGTTAACTTCTGTCACACGAAACACTGCCGGCGACCCCATAGGTGTCAGTTGAACAATATACTGAGGTTTCAGACCTCTGGGAAATCGGGGGGAGGTAGTTTGGCCTACGGAGGTTTTGGATGCACGAAACTCTGCAGAGTACTCCGGGAGTGCCTCATTGACAACTGCCTGCGAGATCAGACCTCCAAAATGTCGGTTGAAGGAGTTTGGCCTACGGAGGTCTCTGATGCACAATCTCTGCAGTCGACCCCAGAGCTGCTAGTTGAACAATATACTGAGGTTTCAGACCTCTAGGTGGTCTGGGGAGGGAGTTTAGACAATGGAGGTTTCTGATGCACAAAACTCAGCAGGTGACCCAAGAGGTGCCAGGTGGACAACATACTGAGGTTTAAGACCTCTAGGTGATCGGGGGAGGGAGTTTGGCCTATGGAGGTTTTGGATGCACGAAACTCTGCAGAGTATTCCGGTAGTGCCTCATTGACAACTGCCTGCGAGGTCAGACCTCTCGAATATCGGTGGAAGGAGTTTGGCCTACGGAGTTTTCTGATGCAGGAACCTTTGCAGGCGACCCCAGAGGTGCTAGTTGAACAACATACTGAGGATTCAGACCTCTGGGTGGTCGGGGGAGGGAGTTTGGCCTACGGAGGTTTCTGACACATGAAACTTGGCAGGTGACCCCTGTTATTCCAGATTTCTGAGTGGTTGGTGTAAGGAGTTTGGCCTACGTTGACTTATGTGGCACGAAACTCTGCATACAACCTCAAACATGCCAGTTAGACAACATATTGCAATTTCAGACATCTGTGTTGTCAGGGGAAGGAGTTTGGCGCACGTTTACTTCTGTGGCACGAAACTCTGCAGGCAATCCCAGAGGTGCCAGTTGCACAAAATACTGTTATTGCAGATCTCTAAGTGGTCGGGGGAAGGAGTTTGGCCTATGATGGCTTCTGTTGCACGAATCTCTGTACACAATATTACAGGTGACAGTTAGACAACATATTTCGATTTCAGACCTCTGGGTGCTTGGGGGAAGGAGTTTGGCCTACATGGCTTCTGTGGCACAAAACTCTGCAGATGACCCCAAAGGTGTCAGTTGGACAACATATTTCGATTTCAGAACAATGGATGCTCGGGGGAAGGAGTTTGGCCTACGTTGACGTTTGTGACAAAAAACTCTGCACACAACCTCAAACTTGCCAGTTGGACAACATATTACAATTTCAGACATCTAGGTTGTGAGAGGAAGGAGTTTGGCCCACGTTGACTTCTGTGGCACGAAACTTTACAGGAAACCTCAAATGTGCGATCCGGACAACATATTTCAATTTCAGACCTCTGGGTTGTCAGGGGAAGGAGTTTGGCCTACGTTGACTTCAGTAACACGAAACTTTAAAGACAACACCAGAAGTGCCATTTGGACAACATATTTCAATTTCAGACGTCTGGGTTGTCGGGGAAAGGAGTTTGGCCTATGTTGACTTCTGTGGTACGAAACTTTACACGCAACCTCAAATGTGCTATCCGGACAACATATTTCAATTTCAGACCTCTGGGTTGTCGGGGGAAGGACTTTGGCCTACGTTGACTTCTGTGGTACGAAACTTTACAGGAAACCTCAAATGTGCTATCCGGACAAAAAATTACGATTTCAGACCTCTGGGTGGTCGGGGGAAGGAGTTTGGCCTACGTTGACTTCAGTAACACGAAACTTTACAAGCAACACCAGAAGTGCAATTTGGACAACATATTTCGATTTCAGACCTCTGGGATGTCGGGGGAAGGAGTTTGGCCTACGTTGACTTCAGTAACACGAAACTTTACAAACAACACCAGAAGTGCCATTTGGACAACATATTTCAATGTCAGACCTCTGGGATGTCGGGGGAAGGAGTTTGGCCTACGTTGACTTCTGTGTAACGAAACTTTACAACTAACACCAGAAGTGACATTTGGACAACATATTTTGATTTCAGACCTATAGGTTGTCAGGGGAAGGAGTTTGGCCTACGTTGACTTCAGTAACACGAAACTTTACAAACAACACCAAAAGTGTCATTTGGACAACACATTACAATTTCAGACCTCTGGGATGTCGGGGGAAGGAGTTTGGCCTACGTTGACTTCAGTAACACGAAACTTTACAAACAGCAACAGAAGTGCCATTTGGACAACATATTTAAATTTCAGACCTCTGGGATGTCGGGGGAAGGAGTTTGGCCTACGTTGACTTCAGTAACACGAAACTTTACCATCAACACCAGAAGTGCCATTTGGACAACATATTTCAATTTCAGACGTCTGGGTTGTCGGGGAAAGGAGTTTGGCCTATGTTGACTTCTGTGGTACGAAACTTTACACGCAACCTCAAATGTGCTATCCGGACAACATATTTCAATTTCAGACCTCTGGGTTGTCGGGGGAAGGAGTTTGGCCTACGTTGATTTCAATAACACGAAACTTTAAAAACAACACCAGAAGTGCCATTTGAACAACATATTTTGATTTCAGACCTCTAGGTTGTCAGGGGAAGGAGTTTGGCCTACGTTGACTTCAGTAACACGAAACTTTACAAACAACACCAGAAGTGTCATTTGGACAACACATTACAATTTCAGACCTCTGGGATGTCGGGGGAAGGAGTTTGGCCTACGTTGACTTCTGTGTTACGAAACTTTACAGGCAACCTCAAATGTGCTATCTGGACAACATATTTCAATTTCAGACCTCTGGGTTGTCGGGGGAAGGAGTTTGGCCTACGTTGACTTCTGTGTTACGAATTTTTACAGGCAACCTCAAATGTGCTATCCGGACAACATATTTCAATTTCAGACCTCTGGGTTGTCAGGGGAAGGAGTTTGGCCTACGTTGACTTCTGTGGTACGAAACTTTACAGGAAACCTCAAATGTGCTATCCGGACAACATATTTCAATTTCAAACCTCTGGGTTGTCAGGGGAAGGAGTTTGGCCTACGTTGACTTCTGTGGTACTAAACTTTACAGGCAACCTCAAATGTGCTATCTGGACAATATATTTCAATTTCAGACCTCTGGGTTCTCGGGGGAAAGAGTTTGGCCTACGTTGACTTCTGTGGTACGAAACTTTACAGGCAACCTCAAATGTGCTATCCGGACAACATATTTCAATTTCAGACCTCTGGGTTGTCGGGGGAAGGAGTTTGGCCTAAGTTGACTTCAGTAACACGAAACTTTAAAAACAACACAAGAAGTGTCATTTGGACAACACATTACAATTTCAGACCTCTGGGATGTCGGGGGAAGGAGTTTGGCCTACGTTGATTTCAATAACACGAAACTTTAAAAACAACACCAGAAGTACCATTTGGACAACATATTAAAATTTCAGACCTCTAGGTTGTCGGGGGAAGGAGTTTGGCCTACGTTGACTTCAGTAACACGAAACTTTAAAAACACCAGAAGTGCCATTTGGACAACATATTTTGATTTCAGACCTCTAGGTTGTCAGGGGAAGGAGTTTGGCCTACGTTGACTTCAGTAACACGAAACTTTACAAACAACACCAGAAGTGTCATTTGGACAACACATTACAATTTCAGACCTCTGGGATGTCGGGGGAAGGAGTTTGGCCTACGTTGACTTCTGTGTTACGAAACTTTACAGGCAACCTCAAATGTGCTATCCGGACAACATATTTCAATTTCAGACCTCTGGGAGGTCGGGGGAAGGAGTTTGGCCTACGTTGACTTCTGTGGTACGAAACTTTACAGGCAACCTCAAATGTGCTATCCGGACAACATAATTCAATTTCAGACCTCTGGGTTGTCAGGGGAAGGAGTTTGGCCCACGTTGACTTCTGTGGTACAAAACTTTACAGGAAACCTCAAATGTGCTATCCGGACAACATATTTCAATTTCAGACCTCTGGGTTGTTGGGGGAAGGAGTTTGTCCTACGGTGACTTCTGTAACACGAAACTTTACAAACAACACCAGAAGTGTCATTTGGACAACACATTACAATTTCAGACCTCTGGGATGTCGGGGGAAGGAGTTTGGCCTACGTTGACTTCTGTGGTACGAAACTTTACAGGCAACCTCAAATGTGCTATCCGGACAACATATTTCAATTTCAGACCTCTGGGTTGTCGGGGGAAGGAGTTTGGCCTAAGTTGACTTCAGTAACACGAAACTTTAAAAACAACACAAGAAGTGTCATTTGGACAACACATTACAATTTCAGACCTCTGGGATGTCGGGGGAAGGAGTTTGGCCTACGTTGATTTCAATAACACGAAACTTTAAAAACAACACCAGAAGTACCATTTGGACAACATATTAAAATTTCAGACCTCTAGGTTGTCGGGGGAAGGAGTTTGGCCTACGTTGACTTCAGTAACACGAAACTTTAAAAACAACACCAGAAGTGTCATTTGGACAACACATTACAATTTCACACCTCTGGGATGTCGGGGGAAGGAGTTTGGCCTACGTTGATTTCAATAACACGAAACTTTAAAAACACCAGAAGTGCCATTTGGACAACATATTTTGATTTCAGACCTCTAGGTTGTTGGGGGAAGGAGTTTGGCCTAAGTTGACTTCAGTAACACGAAACTTTAAAAACAACACAAGAAGTGTCATTTGGACAACACATTACAATTTCAGACCTCTGGGATGTCGGGGGAAGGAGTTTGGCCTACGTTGATTTCAATAACACGAAACTTTAAAAACAACACCAGAAGTACCATTTGGACAACATATTAAAATTTCAGACCTCTAGGTTGTCGGGGGAAGGAGTTTGGCCTACGTTGACTTCAGTAACACGAAACTTTACAAACAACACCAGAAGTGTCATTTGGACAACACATTACAATTTCAGACCTCTGGGATGTCGGGGGAAGGAGTTTGGCCTACGTTGACTTCTGTGTTACGAAACTTTACAGGCAACCTCAAATGTGCTATCCGGACAACATATTTCAATTTCAGACCTCTGGGAGGTCGGGGGAAGGAGTTTGGCCTACGTTGACTTCTGTGGTACGAAACTTTACAGGCAACCTCAAATGTGCTATCCGGACAACATAATTCAATTTCAGACCTCTGGGTTGTCAGGGGAAGGAGTTTGGCCTACGTTGACTTCTGTGGTACGAAACTTTACAGGAAACCTCAAATGTGCTATCCGGACAACATATTTCAATTTCAGACCTCTGGGTTGTTGGGGGAAGGAGTTTGGCCTACGTTGACTTCTGTGTAACGAAACTTTACAACTAACACCAGAAGTGACATTTGGACAACATATTTCAATTTCAGACCTCTGGGATGTCGGGGGAAGGAGTTTGGCCTAAGTTGACTTCTGTAACACGAAACTTTACAAACAACACCAGAAGTGTCATTTGGACAACACATTACAATTTCAGACCTCTGGGATGTCGGGGGAAGGAGTTTGGCCTACGTTGACTTCTGTGGTACAAAACTTTACAGGCAACCTCAAATGTGCTATCCGGACAACATATTTCAATTTCAGACCTCTGGGTTGTCGGGGGAAGGAGTTTGGCCTACGTTGACTTCAGTAACACGAAACTTTACAAACAACACCAGAAGTGCCATTTGGACAACATATTTCAATTTCAGACCTCTGGGTTGTTGGGGGAAGGAGTTTGGCCTACGGTGACTTCTGTGGTACGAAACTTTACACGCAACCTCAAATGTGCTATCCGGCCAACATATTTCGATTTCAGACCTCTAGGTTGTCGGGGGACGGAGTTTGTCCTACGTTGACTTCAGTAACACGAAACTTTAAAAACAACACCAGAAGTGTCATTTGGACAACACATTACAATTTCAGACCTCTGGGATGTCGGGGGAAGGAGTTTGGCCTACGTTGACTTCTGTAACACAAAACTTTACAAACAACACCAAAAGTACCATTTGGACAACACATTACAATTTCAGACCTCTGGGTTGTCAGGGGAAGGAGTTTGGCCTACGTTGACTTCAGTAACACGAAACTTTACAAACAATACCAAAAGTACCATTTGGACAACATATTCAAATTTCAGACCTCTAGGTTGTCGGGGGAAGGAGTTTGGCCTACGTTGACTTCTGTGGTACGAAACTTTACAGGCAACCTCAAATGTGCTATCCGGACAACATAATTCAATTTCAGACCTCTGGGTTGTCAGGGGAAGGAGTTTGGCCCACGTTGACTTCTGTGGTACAAAACTTTACAGGAAACCTCAAATGTGCTATCCGGACAACATATTTCAATTTCAGACCTCTGGGTTGTTGGGGGAAGGAGTTTGTCCTACGGTGACTTCTGTAACACGAAACTTTACAAACAACACCAGAAGTGTCATTTGGACAACACATTACAATTTCAGACCTCTGGGATGTCGGGGGAAGGAGTTTGGCCTACGTTGACTTCTGTGGTACGAAACTTTACAGGCAACCTCAAATGTGCTATCCGGACAACATATTTCAATTTCAGACCTCTGGGTTGTCGGGGGAAGGAGTTTGGCCTAAGTTGACTTCAGTAACACGAAACTTTAAAAACAACACAAGAAGTGTCATTTGGACAACACATTACAATTTCAGACCTCTGGGATGTCGGGGGAAGGAGTTTGGCCTACGTTGATTTCAATAACACGAAACTTTAAAAACAACACCAGAAGTACCATTTGGACAACATATTAAAATTTCAGACCTCTAGGTTGTCGGGGGAAGGAGTTTGGCCTACGTTGACTTCAGTAACACGAAACTTTAAAAACAACACCAGAAGTGTCATTTGGACAACACATTACAATTTCACACCTCTGGGATGTCGGGGGAAGGAGTTTGGCCTACGTTGATTTCAATAACACGAAACTTTAAAAACACCAGAAGTGCCATTTGGACAACATATTTTGATTTCAGACCTCTAGGTTGTCGGGGGAAGGAGTTTGGCCTAAGTTGACTTCAGTAACACGAAACTTTAAAAACAACACAAGAAGTGTCATTTGGACAACACATTACAATTTCAGACCTCTGGGATGTCGGGGGAAGGAGTTTGGCCTACGTTGATTTCAATAACACGAAACTTTAAAAACAACACCAGAAGTACCATTTGGACAACATATTAAAATTTCAGACCTCTAGGTTGTCGGGGGAAGGAGTTTGGCCTACGTTGACTTCAGTAACACGAAACTTTACAAACAACACCAGAAGTGTCATTTGGACAACACATTACAATTTCAGACCTCTGGGATGTCGGGGGAAGGAGTTTGGCCTACGTTGACTTCTGTGTTACGAAACTTTACAGGCAACCTCAAATGTGCTATCCGGACAACATATTTCAATTTCAGACCTCTGGGAGGTCGGGGGAAGGAGTTTGGCCTACGTTGACTTCTGTGGTACGAAACTTTACAGGCAACCTCAAATGTGCTATCCGGACAATATAATTCAATTTCAGACCTCTGGGTTGTCAGGGGAAGGAGTTTGGCCTACGTTGACTTCTGTGGTACGAAACTTTACAGGAAACCTCAAATGTGCTATCCGGACAACATATTTCAATTTCAGACCTCTGGGTTGTTGGGGGAAGGAGTTTGGCCTACGTTGACTTCTGTGTAACGAAACTTTACAACTAACACCAGAAGTGACATTTGGACAACATATTTCAATTTCAGACCTCTGGGATGTCGGGGGAAGGAGTTTGGCCTAAGTTGACTTCTGTAACACGAAACTTTACAAACAACACCAGAAGTGTCATTTGGACAACACATTACAATTTCAGACCTCTGGGATGTCGGGGGAAGGAGTTTGGCCTACGTTGACTTCTGTGGTACAAAACTTTACAGGCAACCTCAAATGTGCTATCCGGACAACATATTTCAATTTCAGACCTCTAGGTTGTCAGGGGAAGGAGTTTGGCCTACGTTGACTTCAGTAACACGAAACTTTACAAACAACACCAGAAGTGCCATTTGGACAACATATTTCAATTTCAGACCTCTGGGTTGTTGGGGGAAGGAGTTTGGCCTACGGTGACTTCTGTGGTACGAAACTTTACACGCAACCTCAAATGTGCTATCCGGCCAACATATTTCGATTTCAGACCTCTAGGTTGTCGGGGGACGGAGTTTGTCCTACGTTGACTTCAGTAACACGAAACTTTAAAAACAACACCAGAAGTGTCATTTGGACAACACATTACAATTTCAGACCTCTGGGATGTCGGGGGAAGGAGTTTGGCCTACGTTGACTTCTGTAACACAAAACTTTACAAACAACACCAAAAGTACCATTTGGACAACACATTACAATTTCAGACCTCTGGGTTGTCAGGGGAAGGAGTTTGGCCTACGTTGACTTCAGTAACACGAAACTTTACAAACAATACCAAAAGTACCATTTGGACAACATATTCAAATTTCAGACCTCTAGGTTGTCGGGGGAAGGAGTTTGGCCTACGTTGACTTCTGTGGTACGAAACTTTACAGGCAACCTCAAATGTGCTATCCGGACAACATAATTCAATTTCAGACCTCTGGGTTGTCAGGGGAAGGAGTTTGGCCCACGTTGACTTCTGTGGTACAAAACTTTACAGGAAACCTCAAATGTGCTATCCGGACAACATATTTCAATTTCAGACCTCTGGGTTGTTGGGGGAAGGAGTTTGTCCTACGGTGACTTCTGTAACACGAAACTTTACAAACAACACCAGAAGTGTCATTTGGACAACACATTACAATTTCAGACCTCTGGGATGTCGGGGGAAGGAGTTTGGCCTACGTTGACTTCTGTGGTACGAAACTTTACAGGCAACCTCAAATGTGCTATCCGGACAACATATTTCAATTTCAGACCTCTGGGTTGTCGGGGGAAGGAGTTTGGCCTAAGTTGACTTCAGTAACACGAAACTTTAAAAACAACACAAGAAGTGTCATTTGGACAACACATTACAATTTCAGACCTCTGGGATGTCGGGGGAAGGAGTTTGGCCTACGTTGATTTCAATAACACGAAACTTTAAAAACAACACCAGAAGTACCATTTGGACAACATATTAAAATTTCAGACCTCTAGGTTGTCGGGGGAAGGAGTTTGGCCTACGTTGACTTCAGTAACACGAAACTTTAAAAACAACACCAGAAGTGTCATTTGGACAACACATTACAATTTCACACCTCTGGGATGTCGGGGGAAGGAGTTTGGCCTACGTTGATTTCAATAACACGAAACTTTAAAAACACCAGAAGTGCCATTTGGACAACATATTTTGATTTCAGACCTCTAGGTTGTCGGGGGAAGGAGTTTGGCCTAAGTTGACTTCAGTAACACGAAACTTTAAAAACAACACAAGAAGTGTCATTTGGACAACACATTACAATTTCAGACCTCTGGGATGTCGGGGGAAGGAGTTTGGCCTACGTTGATTTCAATAACACGAAACTTTAAAAACAACACCAGAAGTACCATTTGGACAACATATTAAAATTTCAGACCTCTAGGTTGTCGGGGGAAGGAGTTTGGCCTACGTTGACTTCAGTAACACGAAACTTTACAAACAACACCAGAAGTGTCATTTGGACAACACATTACAATTTCAGACCTCTGGGATGTCGGGGGAAGGAGTTTGGCCTACGTTGACTTCTGTGTTACGAAACTTTACAGGCAACCTCAAATGTGCTATCCGGACAACATATTTCAATTTCAGACCTCTGGGAGGTCGGGGGAAGGAGTTTGGCCTACGTTGACTTCTGTGGTACGAAACTTTACAGGCAACCTCAAATGTGCTATCCGGACAACATAATTCAATTTCAGACCTCTGGGTTGTCAGGGGAAGGAGTTTGGCCTACGTTGACTTCTGTGGTACGAAACTTTACAGGAAACCTCAAATGTGCTATCCGGACAACATATTTCAATTTCAGACCTCTGGGTTGTTGGGGGAAGGAGTTTGGCCTACGTTGACTTCTGTGTAACGAAACTTTACAACTAACACCAGAAGTGACATTTGGACAACATATTTCAATTTCAGACCTCTGGGATGTCGGGGGAAGGAGTTTGGCCTAAGTTGACTTCTGTAACACGAAACTTTACAAACAACACCAGAAGTGTCATTTGGACAACACATTACAATTTCAGACCTCTGGGATGTCGGGGGAAGGAGTTTGGCCTACGTTGACTTCTGTGGTACAAAACTTTACAGGCAACCTCAAATGTGCTATCCGGACAACATATTTCAATTTCAGACCTCTAGGTTGTCAGGGGAAGGAGTTTGGCCTACGTTGACTTCAGTAACACGAAACTTTACAAACAACACCAGAAGTGCCATTTGGACAACATATTTCAATTTCAGACCTCTGGGTTGTTGGGGGAAGGAGTTTGGCCTACGGTGACTTCTGTGGTACGAAACTTTACACGCAACCTCAAATGTGCTATCCGGCCAACATATTTCGATTTCAGACCTCTAGGTTGTCGGGGGACGGAGTTTGTCCTACGTTGACTTCAGTAACACGAAACTTTAAAAACAACACCAGAAGTGTCATTTGGACAACACATTACAATTTCAGACCTCTGGGATGTCGGGGGAAGGAGTTTGGCCTACGTTGACTTCTGTAACACAAAACTTTACAAACAACACCAAAAGTACCATTTGGACAACACATTACAATTTCAGACCTCTGGGTTGTCAGGGGAAGGAGTTTGGCCTACGTTGACTTCAGTAACACGAAACTTTACAAACAATACCAAAAGTACCATTTGGACAACATATTCAAATTTCAGACCTCTAGGTTGTCGGGGGAAGGAGTTTGGCCTACATTGACTTCAGTAACACGAAACTTTACAAACAACACCAGAAGTGCCATTCGGACAACATATTTCGATTTCAGACCGATGGGTTGTCAGGGGAAGGAGTTTGGCTTACGTTGACTTCTGTTGCACAAAACTTTACTGCTACCCCCAGAGGTGTGATTTGGACAACATATTTCGATTTCAGACCTCTGGGTTGTCAGGGGAAGGAGTTTGGCCTACGTTGACTTCAGTAACACGAAACTTTACATACAACACCAGAAGTGCCATTTGGACAACATATTTCAATTTCAGACCTCTGGGTTGTTGGGGGAAGGAGTTTGTCCTACGGTGACTTCTGTGGTACAAAACTTTACACGCAACCTCAAATATGCTATCCGGAAAACATATTTCGATTTCAGACCTCTAGGTTGTTGGGGGAAGGAGTTTGGCCTACGTTGACTTCTGTGTAACGAAACTTTACAACTAACACCAGAAGTGACATTTGGACAACATATTTCAATTTCAGACCTCTGGGTTGTTGGGGGAAGGAGTTTGTCCTACGGTGACTTCTGTAACACGAAACTTTACAAACAACACCAGAAGTGTCATTTGGACAACACATTACAATTTCAGACCTCTGGGATGTCGGGGGAAGGAGTTTGGCCTACGTTGACTTCTGTAACACGAAACTTTACAAACAACACCAAAAGTACCATTTGGACAACATATTAAAATTTCAGACCTCTAGGTTGTCGGGGGAAGGTGTTTGGCCTACGTTGACTTCAGTAACACGAAACTTTACAAACAACACCAAAAGTACCATTTGGACAACATATTAAAATTTCAGACCTCTGGGATGTCGGGGGAAGGAGTTTGGCCTACGTTGACTTCTGTAACACGAAACTTTACAAACAACACCAGAAGTGTCATTTGGACAACACATTACAATTTCAGACCTCTGGGATGTCGGGGGAAGGAGTTTGGCCTACGTTGACTTCTGTGGTACGAAACTTTACAGGCAACCTCAAATGTGCTATCCGGACAACATATTTCAATTTCAGACCTCTGGGTTGTCAGGGGAAGGAGTTTGGCCTACGTTGACTTCTGTGGTACGAAACTTTACAGGAAACCTCAAATGTGCTATCCTGACAACATATTTCAATTTCAAACCTCTGGGATGTCGGGGGAAGGAGTTTGGCCTAAGTTGACTTCTGTAACACGAAACTTTACAAACAACACCAGAAGTGTCATGTGGACAACACATTACAATTTCAGACCTCTGGGTTGTTGGGGGAAGGAGTTTGTCCTACGGTGACTTCTGTAACACGAAACTTTACAAACAACACCAAAAGTACCATTTGGACAACATATTAAAATTTCAGACCTCTAGGTTGTCGGGGGAAGGAGTTTGGCCTACGTTGACTTCAGTAACACGAAACTTTACAAACAACACCAAAAGTACCATTTGGACAACATATTAAAATTTCAGACCTCTGGGATGTCGGGGGAAGGAGTTTGGCCTACGTTGACTTCTGTAACACGAAACTTTAGAAACAACACCAGAAGTGTCATTTGGACAACACATTATAATTTCAGACCTCTGGGATGTCGGGGGAAGGAGTTTGGCCTACGTTGACTTCTGTGGTACGAAACTTTACAGGCAACCTCAAATGTGCTATCCTGACAACATATTTCAATTTCAAACCTCTGGGTTGTCGGGGGAAGGAGTTTGGCCTACGTTGACTTCTGTAACACGAAACTTTACAAACAACACCAAAAGTACCATTTGGACAACATATTAAAATTTCAGACCTCTAGGTTGTCGGGGGAAGGAGTTTGGCCTACGTTGACTTCAGTAACACGAAACTTTAAAAACAACACCAGAAGTGTCATTTGGACAACACATTACAATTTCAGACCTCTGGGATGTCGGGGGAAGGAGTTTGGCCTGCGTTGATTTCAATAACACGAAACTTTAAAAACAACACCAGAAGTGCCATTTGGACAACATATTTTGATTTCAGACCTCTAGGTTGTCAGGGGAAGGAGTTTGGCCTACGTTGACTTCAGTAACACAAAACTTTACAAACAACACCAGAAGTGTCATTTGGACAAGACATTACAATTTCAGACGTCTGGGATGTCGGGGGAAGGAGTTTGGCCTACGTTGACTTCTGTGTTACGAAACTTTACAGGCAACCTCAAATATGCTATCCGGACAACATATTTCAATTTCAGACCTCTGGGTGGTCGGGGGAAGGAGTTTGGCCTACGTTGACTTCTGTGGTACGAAACTTAAGAGGAAACCTCAAATGTGCTATCCGGACAACATATTTCAATTTCAGACCTCTGGGTTGTCGAGGGAAGGAGTTTGGCCTACGTTGACTTCTGTGGTACAAAACTTTACAGGCAACCTCAAATGTGCTATCCGGACAACATATTTCAATTTCAGACCTCTGGGTGGTCGGGGGAAGGAGTTTGGCCTACGTTGACTTCTGTGGTACGAAACTTAAGAGGAAACCTCAAATGTGCTATCCGGACAACATATTTCAATTTCAGACCTCTGGGTTGTCGGGGGAAGGAGTTTGGCCTACGTTGACTTCTGTGGTACAAAACTTTACAGGCAACCTCAAATGTGCTATCCGGACAACATATTTCAATTTCAGACCTCTGGGTTGTCGGGGGAAGGAGTTTGGCCTACGTTGACTTCTGTGGTACAAAACTTTACAGGCAACCTCAAATGTGCTATCCGGACAACATATTTCAATTTCAGACCTCTGGGTTGTCGGGGGAAGGAGTTTGGCCTACGTTGACTTCTGTGGTACAAAACTTTACAGGCAACCTCAAATGTGCTATCCGGACAACATATTTCAATTTCAGACCTCTGGGTTGTCGGGGGAAGGAGTTTGGCCTACGTTGACTTCTGTGGTACAAAACTTTACAGGCAACCTCAAATGTGCTATCCGGACAACATATTTCAATTTCAGACCTCTGGGTTGTCGGGGGAAGGAGTTTGGCCTACGTTGACTTCTGTGGTACAAAACTTTACAGGCAACCTCAAATGTGCTATCCGGACAACATATTTCAATTTCAGACCTCTGGGTTGTCGGGGGAAGGAGTTTGGCCTACGTTGACTTCTGTTGTACGAAACTTTACAGGAAACCTCAAATGTCCTATCCGGACAACATATTTCAATTTCAGACCTCTGGGTTGTCGGGGGAAGGAGTTTGGCCTAAGTTGACTTCAGTAACACGAAACTTTAAAAACAACACCAGAAGTGTCATTTGGACAACACATTACAATTTCAGACCTCTGGGATGTCGGGGGAAGGAGTTTGGCCTACGTTGATTTCTATAATACGAAACTTTAAAAACAACACCAGAAGTACCATTTGGACAACATATTAAAATTTCAGACCTCTAGGTTGTCGGGGGAAGGAGTTTGGCCTACGTTGACTTCAGTAACACGAAACTTTACAAACAACACAAGAAGTGTCATTTGGACAACATATTTCAATTTCAGACCTCTGGGATGTCGGGGGAAGGAGTTTGGCCTACGTTGACTTCTGTAACACGAAACTTTACAAACAACACCAGTAGTGCCATTTGGACAACATATTTCAATTTCAGACCTCTGGGTTGTTGGGGGAAGGAGTTTGGCCTACGTTGACTTCTGTTGTACGAAACTTTACACGCAACCTCAAATGTGCTATCCGGACAACATATTTCGATTTCAGACCTCTAGGTTGTCGGGGGACGGAGTTTGTCCTACGTTGACTTCAGTAACACGAAACTTTAAAAACAACACCAGAAGTGTCATTTGGACAACACATTACAATTTCAGACCTCTGGGATGTCGGGGGAAGGAGTTTGGCCTACGTTGATTCTGTAACACGAAACTTTACAAACAACACCAAAAGTACCATTTGGACAACATATTAAAATTTCAGACCTCTAGGTTGTCGGGGGAAGGAGTTTGGCCTACGTTGACTTCAGTAACACGAAACTTTAAAAACAACACCAGAAGTGTCATTTGGACAACACATTACAATTTCAGACCTCTGGGATGTCGGGGGAAGGAGTTTGGCCTACGTTGATTTCAATAACACGAAACTTTAAAAACAACACCAGAAGTGCCATTTGGACAACATATTTTGATTTCAGACCTCTAGGTTGTCAGGGGAAGGAGTTTGGCCTACGTTGACTTCAGTAACACGAAACTTTACAAACAACACCAGAAGTGTCATGTGGACAACACATTACAATTTCAGACCTCTGGGTTGTTGGGGGAAGGAGTTTGTCCTACGGTGACTTCTGTAACACGAAACTTTACAAACAACACCAGAAGTGTCATTTGGACAACACATTACAATTTCAGACCTCTGGGATGTCGGGGGAAGGAGTTTGGCCTACGTTGACTTCTGTAACACGAAACTTTACAAACAACACCAAAAGTACCATTTGGACAACATATTAAAATTTCAGACCTCTAGGTTGTCGGGGGAAGGAGTTTGGCCTACGTTGACTTCAATAACACGAAACTTTACAAACAACACCAGAAGTGTCATTTGGACAACATGTTTCAATTTCAGACCTCTGGGTTGTCGGGGGAAGGAGTTTGGCCTACGTTGACTTCTGTGATACGAAACTTTACAGGCAACCTCAAATTTGCTATCCGGACAACATATTTCAATTTCAGACCTCTGGGTTGTCGGGGGAAGGAGTTTGGCCTACGTTGACTTCTGTGGTACAAAACTTTACAGGCAACCTCAAATGTGCTATCCGGACAACATATTTCAATTTCAAACCTCTGGGTTGTCGGGGGAAGGAGTTTGGCCTACGTTGACTTCTGTAACACGAAACTTTACAAACAACACCAAAAGTACCATTTGGACAACATATTAAAATTTCAGACCTCTAGGTTGTCGGGGGAAGGAGTTTGGCCTACGTTGACTTCAGTAACACGAAACTTTAAAAACAACACCAGAAGTGTCATTTGGACAACACATTACAATTTCAGACCTCTGGGATGTCGGGGGAAGGAGTTTGGCCTGCGTTGATTTCAATAACACGAAACTTTAAAAACAACACCAGAAGTGCCATTTGGACAACATATTTTGATTTCAGACCTCTAGGTTGTCAGGGGAAGGAGTTTGGCCTACGTTGACTTCAGTAACACGAAACTTTACAAACAGCACCAGAAGTGTCATTTGGACAAGACATTACAATTTCAGACGTCTGGGATGTCGGGGGAAGGAGTTTGGCCTACGTTGACTTCTGTGTTACGAAACTTTACAGGCAACCTCAAATATGCTATCCGGACAACATATTTCAATTTCAGACCTCTGGGTGGTCGGGGGAAGGAGTTTGGCCTACGTTGACTTCTGTGGTACGAAACTTAAGAGGAAACCTCAAATGTGCTATCCGGACAACATATTTCAATTTCAGACCTCTGGGTTGTCGAGGGAAGGAGTTTGGCCTACGTTGACTTCTGTGGTACAAAACTTTACAGGCAACCTCAAATGTGCTATCCGGACAACATATTTCAATTTCAGACCTCTGGGTTGTCGGGGGAAGGAGTTTGGCCTACGTTGACTTCTGTTGTACAAAACTTTACAGGCAACCTCAAATGTGCTATCCGGACAACATATTTCAATTTCAGACCTCTGGGTTGTCGGGGGAAGGAGTTTGGCCTACGTTGACTTCTGTGGTACAAAACTTTACAGGCAACCTCAAATGTGCTATCCGGACAACATATTTCAATTTCAGACCTCTGGGTTGTCGGGGGAAGGAGTTTGGCCTACGTTGACTTCTGTGGTACAAAACTTTACAGGCAACCTCAAATGTGCTATCCGGACAACATATTTCAATTTCAGACCTCTGGGTTGTCAGGGGAAGGAGTTTGGCCTACGTTGACTTCTGTTGTACGAAACTTTACAGGAAACCTCAAATGTCCTATCCGGACAACATATTTCAATTTCAGACCTCTGGGTTGTCGGGGGAAGGAGTTTGGCCTAAGTTGACTTCAGTAACACGAAACTTTAAAAACAACACCAGAAGTGTCATTTGGACAACACATTACAATTTCAGACCTCTGGGATGTCGGGGGAAGGAGTTTGGCCTACGTTGATTTCTATAATACGAAACTTTAAAAACAACACCAGAAGTACCATTTGGACAACATATTAAAATTTCAGACCTCTAGGTTGTCGGGGGAATGAGTTTGGCCTACGTTGACTTCAGTAACACGAAACTTTACAAACAACACAAGAAGTGTCATTTGGACAACACATTACAATTTCAGACCTCTGGGATGTCGGGGGAAGGAGTTTGGCCTACGTTGACTTCTGTAACACGAAACTTTACAAACAACACCAGTAGTGCCATTTGGACAACATATTTCAATTTCAGACCTCTGGGTTGTTGGGGGAAGGAGTTTGGCCTACGTTGACTTCTGTTGTACGAAACTTTACACGCAACCTCAAATGTGCTATCCGGACAACATATTTCGATTTCAGACCTCTAGGTTGTCGGGGGACGGAGTTTGTCCTACGTTGACTTCAGTAACACGAAACTTTAAAAACAACACCAGAAGTGTCATTTGGACAACACATTACAATTTCAGACCTCTGGGATGTCGGGGGAAGGAGTTTGGCCTACGTTGACTTCTGTAACACGAAACTTTACAAACAACACCAAAAGTACCATTTGGACAACATATTAAAATTTCAGACCTCTAGGTTGTCGGGGGAAGGAGTTTGGCCTACGTTGACTTCAGTAACACGAAACTTTAAAAACAACACCAGAAGTGTCATTTGGACAACACATTACAATTTCAGACCTCTGGGATGTCGGGGGAAGGAGTTTGGCCTACGTTGATTTCAATAACACGAAACTTTAAAAACAACACCAGAAGTGCCATTTGGACAACATATTTTGATTTCAGACCTCTAGGTTGTCAGGGGAAGGAGTTTGGCCTACGTTGACTTCAGTAACACGAAACTTTACAAACAACACCAGAAGTGTCATGTGGACAACACATTACAATTTCAGACCTCTGGGTTGTTGGGGGAAGGAGTTTGTCCTACGGTGACTTCTGTAACACGAAACTTTACAAACAACACCAGAAGTGTCATTTGGACAACACATTACAATTTCAGACCTCTGGGATGTCGGGGGAAGGAGTTTGGCCTACGTTGACTTCTGTAACACGAAACTTTACAAACAACACCAAAAGTACCATTTGGACAACATTTTAAAATTTCAGACCTCTAGGTTGTCGGGGGAAGGAGTTTGGCCTACGTTGACTTCAATAACACGAAACTTTACAAACAACACCAGAAGTGTCATTTGGACAACATGTTTCAATTTCAGACCTCTGGGTTGTCGGGGGAAGGAGTTTGGCCTACGTTGACTTCTGTGATACGAAACTTTACAGGCAACCTCAAATTTGCTATCCGGACAACATATTTCAATTTCAGACCTCTGGGTTGTCGGGGGAAGGAGTTTGGCCTACGTTGACTTCTGTGGTACAAAACTTTACAGGCAACCTCAAATGTGCTATCCGGACAACATATTTCAATTTCAAACCTCTGGGTTGTCGGGGGAAGGAGTTTGGCCTACGTTGACTTCTGTAACACGAAACTTTACAAACAACACCAAAAGTACCATTTGGACAACATATTAAAATTTCAGACCTCTAGGTTGTCGGGGGAAGGAGTTTGGCCTACGTTGACTTCAGTAACACGAAACTTTAAAAACAACACCAGAAGTGTCATTTGGACAACACATTACAATTTCAGACCTCTGGGATGTCGGGGGAAGGAGTTTGGCCTGCGTTGATTTCAATAACACGAAACTTTAAAAACAACACCAGAAGTGCCATTTGGACAACATATTTTGATTTCAGACCTCTAGGTTGTCAGGGGAAGGAGTTTGGCCTACGTTGACTTCAGTAACACGAAACTTTACAAACAGCACCAGAAGTGTCATTTGGACAAGACATTACAATTTCAGACGTCTGGGTTGTCGGGGGAAGGAGTTTGGCCTACGTTGACTTCGGTGATACGAAACTTTACAGGCAACCTCAAATTTGCTATCCGGACAACATATTTCAATTTCAGACCTCTGGGTTGTCGGGGGAAGGAGTTTGGCCTACGTTGACTTCTGTTGTACAAAACTTTACAGGCAACCTCAAATGTGCTATCCGGACAACATATTTCAATTTCAGACCTCTGGGTTGTCGGGGGAAGGAGTTTGGCCTACGTTGACTTCTGTGGTACAAAACTTTACAGGCAACCTCAAATGTGCTATCCGGACAACATATTTCAATTTCAGACCTCTGGGTTGTCGGGGGAAGGAGTTTGGCCTACGTTGACTTCTGTGGTACAAAACTTTACAGGCAACCTCAAATGTGCTATCCGGACAACATATTTCAATTTCAGACCTCTGGGTTGTCGGGGGAAGGAGTTTGGCCTACGTTGACTTCTGTGGTACAAAACTTTACAGGCAACCTCAAATGTGCTATCCGGACAACATATTTCAATTTCAGACCTCTGGGTTGTCAGGGGAATGAGTTTGGCCTACGTTGACTTCTGTTGTACGAAACTTTACAGGAAACCTCAAATGTCCTATCCGGACAACATATTTCAATTTCAGACCTCTGGGTTGTCGGGGGAAGGAGTTTGGCCTAAGTTGACTTCAGTAACACGAAACTTTAAAAACAACACCAGAAGTGTCATTTGGACAACACATTACAATTTCAGACCTCTGGGATGTCGGGGGAAGGAGTTTGGCCTACGTTGATTTCTATAATACGAAACTTTAAAAACAACACCAGAAGTACCATTTGGACAACATATTAAAATTTCAGACCTCTAGGTTGTCGGGGGAATGAGTTTGGCCTACGTTGACTTCAGTAACACGAAACTTTACAAACAACACAAGAAGTGTCATTTGGACAACACATTACAATTTCAGACCTCTGGGATGTCGGGGGAAGGAGTTTGGCCTACGTTGACTTCTGTAACACGAAACTTTACAAACAACACCAGTAGTGCCATTTGGACAACATATTTCAATTTCAGACCTCTGGGTTGTTGGGGGAAGGAGTTTGGCCTACGTTGACTTCTGTTGTACGAAACTTTACACGCAACCTCAAATGTGCTATCCGGACAACATATTTCGATTTCAGACCTCTAGGTTGTCGGGGGACGGAGTTTGTCCTACGTTGACTTCAGTAACACGAAACTTTAAAAACAACACCAGAAGTGTCATTTGGACAACACATTACAATTTCAGACCTCTGGGATGTCGGGGGAAGGAGTTTGGCCTACGTTGACTTCTGTAACACGAAACTTTACAAACAACACCAAAAGTACCATTTGGACAACATATTAAAATTTCAGACCTCTAGGTTGTCGGGGGAAGGAGTTTGGCCTACGTTGACTTCAGTAACACGAAACTTTAAAAACAACACCAGAAGTGTCATTTGGACAACACATTACAATTTCAGACCTCTGGGATGTCGGGGGAAGGAGTTTGGCCTACGTTGATTTCAATAACACGAAACTTTAAAAACAACACCAGAAGTGCCATTTGGACAACATATTTTGATTTCAGACCTCTAGGTTGTCAGGGGAAGGAGTTTGGCCTACGTTGACTTCAGTAACACGAAACTTTACAAACAACACCAGAAGTGTCATGTGGACAACACATTACAATTTCAGACCTCTGGGTTGTTGGGGGAAGGAGTTTGTCCTACGGTGACTTCTGTAACACGAAACTTTACAAACAACACCAGAAGTGTCATTTGGACAACACATTACAATTTCAGACCTCTGGGATGTCGGGGGAAGGAGTTTGGCCTACGTTGACTTCTGTAACACGAAACTTTACAAACAACACCAAAAGTACCATTTGGACAACATTTTAAAATTTCAGACCTCTAGGTTGTCGGGGGAAGGAGTTTGGCCTACGTTGACTTCAATAACACGAAACTTTACAAACAACACCAGAAGTGTCATTTGGACAACATGTTTCAATTTCAGACCTCTGGGTTGTCGGGGGAAGGAGTTTGGCCTACGTTGACTTCTGTGATACGAAACTTTACAGGCAACCTCAAATTTGCTATCCGGACAACATATTTCAATTTCAGACCTCTGGGTTGTCGGGGGAAGGAGTTTGGCCTACGTTGACTTCTGTGGTACAAAACTTTACAGGCAACCTCAAATGTGCTATCCGGACAACATATTTCAATTTCAAACCTCTGGGTTGTCGGGGGAAGGAGTTTGGCCTACGTTGACTTCTGTAACACGAAACTTTACAAACAACACCAAAAGTACCATTTGGACAACATATTAAAATTTCAGACCTCTAGGTTGTCGGGGGAAGGAGTTTGGCCTACGTTGACTTCAGTAACACGAAACTTTAAAAACAACACCAGAAGTGTCATTTGGACAACACATTACAATTTCAGACCTCTGGGATGTCGGGGGAAGGAGTTTGGCCTGCGTTGATTTCAATAACACGAAACTTTAAAAACAACACCAGAAGTGCCATTTGGACAACATATTTTGATTTCAGACCTCTAGGTTGTCAGGGGAAGGAGTTTGGCCTACGTTGACTTCAGTAACACGAAACTTTACAAACAGCACCAGAAGTGTCATTTGGACAAGACATTACAATTTCAGACGTCTGGGATGTCGGGGGAAGGAGTTTGGCCTACGTTGACTTCTGTGTTACGAAACTTTACAGGCAACCTCAAATATGCTATCCGGACAACATATTTCAATTTCAGACCTCTGGGTGGTCGGGGGAAGGAGTTTGGCCTACGTTGACTTCTGTGGTACGAAACTTAAGAGGAAACCTCAAATGTGCTATCCGGACAACATATTTCAATTTCAGACCTCTGGGTTGTCGAGGGAAGGAGTTTGGCCTACGTTGACTTCTGTGGTACAAAACTTTACAGGCAACCTCAAATGTGCTATCCGGACAACATATTTCAATTTCAGACCTCTGGGTTGTCGGGGGAAGGAGTTTGGCCTACGTTGACTTCTGTGGTACAAAACTTTACAGGCAACCTCAAATGTGCTATCCGGACAACATATTTCAATTTCAGACCTCTGGGTTGTCGGGGGAAGGAGTTTGGCCTACGTTGACTTCTGTGGTACAAAACTTTACAGGCAACCTCAAATGTGCTATCCGGACAACATATTTCAATTTCAGACCTCTGGGTTGTCGGGGGAAGGAGTTTGGCCTACGTTGACTTCTGTGGTACAAAACTTTACAGGCAACCTCAAATGTGCTATCCGGACAACATATTTCAATTTCAGACCTCTGGGTTGTCGGGGGAAGGAGTTTGGCCTACGTTGACTTCTGTGGTACAAAACTTTACAGGCAACCTCAAATGTGCTATCCGGACAACATATTTCAATTTCAGACCTCTGGGTCGTCGGGGGAAGGAGTTTGGCCTACGTTGACTTCTGTGGTACAAAACTTTACAGGCAACCTCAAATGTGCTATCCGGACAACATATTTCAATTTCAGACCTCTGGGTTGTCGGGGGAAGGAGTTTGGCCTACGTTGACTTCTGTGGTACAAAACTTTACAGGCAACCTCAAATGTGCTATCCGGACAACATATTTCAATTTCAGACCTCTGGGTTGTCAGGGGAAGGAGTTTGGCCTACGTTGACTTCTGTTGTACGAAACTTTACAGGAAACCTCAAATGTCCTATCCGGACAACATATTTCAATTTCAGACCTCTGGGTTGTCGGGGGAAGGAGTTTGGCCTAAGTTGACTTCAGTAACACGAAACTTTAAAAACAACACCAGAAGTGTCATTTGGACAACACATTACAATTTCAGACCTCTGGGATGTCGGGGGAAGGAGTTTGGCCTACGTTGATTTCTATAATACGAAACTTTAAAAACAACACCAGAAGTACCATTTGGACAACATATTAAAATTTCAGACCTCTAGGTTGTCGGGGGAAGGAGTTTGGCCTACGTTGACTTCAGTAACACGAAACTTTACAAACAACACAAGAAGTGTCATTTGGACAACACATTACAATTTCAGACCTCTGGGATGTCGGGGGAAGGAGTTTGGCCTACGTTGACTTCTGTAACACGAAACTTTACAAACAACACCAGAAGTGCCATTTGGACAACATATTTCAATTTCAGACCTCTGGGTTGTTGGGGGAAGGAGTTTGGCCTACGTTGACTTCTGTTGTACGAAACTTTACACGCAACCTCAAATGTGCTATCCGGACAACATATTTCGATTTCAGACCTCTAGGTTGTCGGGGGACGGAGTTTGTCCTACGTTGACTTCAGTAACACGAAACTTTAATAACAACACCAGAAGTGTCATTTGGACAACACATTACAATTTCAGACCTCTGGGATGTCTGGGGAAGGAGTTTGGCCTACGTTGACTTCTGTAACACGAAACTTTACAAACAACACCAAAAGTACCATTTGGACAACATATTAAAATTTCAGACCTCTAGGTTGTCGGGGGAAGGAGTTTGGCCTACGTTGACTTCAGTAACACGAAACTTTAAAAACAACACCAGAAGTGTCATTTGGACAACACATTACAATTTCAGACCTCTGGGATGTCGGGGGAAGGAGTTTGGCCTACGTTGATTTCAATAACACGAAACTTTAAAAACAACACCAGAAGTGCCATTTGGACAACATATTTTGATTTCAGACCTCTAGGTTGTCAGGGGAAGGAGTTTGGCCTACGTTGACTTCAGTAACACGAAACTTTACAAACAACACCAGAAGTGTCATGTGGACAACACATTACAATTTCAGACCTCTGGGTTGTTGGGGGAAGGAGTTTGTCCTACGGTGACTTCTGTAACACGAAACTTTACAAACAACACCAGAAGTGTCATTTGGACAACACATTACAATTTCAGACCTCTGGGATGTCGGGGGAAGGAGTTTGGCCTACGTTGACTTCTGTAACACGAAACTTTACAAACAACACCAAAAGTACCATTTGGACAACATATTAAAATTTCAGACCTCTAGGTTGTCGGGGGAAGGAGTTTGGCCTACGTTGACTTCAATAACACGAAACTTTACAAACAACACCAGAAGTGTCATTTGGACAACATGTTTCAATTTCAGACCTCTGGGTTGTCGGGGGAAGGAGTTTGGCCTACGTTGACTTCTGTGATACGAAACTTTACAGGCAACCTCAAATTTGCTATCCGGACAACATATTTCAATTTCAGACCTCTGGGTTGTCGGGGGAAGGAGTTTGGCCTACGTTGACTTCTGTGGTACAAAACTTTACAGGCAACCTCAAATGTGCTATCCGGACAACATATTTCAATTTCAAACCTCTGGGTTGTCGGGGGAAGGAGTTTGGCCTACGTTGACTTCTGTAACACGAAACTTTACAAACAACACCAAAAGTACCATTTGGACAACATATTAAAATTTCAGACCTCTAGGTTGTCGGGGGAAGGAGTTTGGCCTACGTTGACTTCAGTAACACGAAACTTTAAAAACAACACCAGAAGTGTCATTTGGACAACACATTACAATTTCAGACCTCTGGGATGTCGGGGGAAGGAGTTTGGCCTACGTTGATTTCAATAACACGAAACTTTAAAAACAACACCAGAAGTGCCATTTGGACAACATATTTTGATTTCAGACCTATAGGTTGTCAGGGGAAGGAGTTTGGCCTACGTTGACTTCAGTAACACGAAACTTTACAAACAGCACCAGAAGTGTCATTTGGACAAGACATTACAATTTCAGACGTCTGGGATGTCGGGGGAAGGAGTTTGGCCTACGTTGACTTCGGTGATACGAAACTTTACAGGCAACCTCAAATTTGCTATCCGGACAACATATTTCAATTTCAGACCTCTGGGTTGTCGGGGGAAGGAGTTTGGCCTACGTTGACTTCTGTTGTACAAAACTTTACAGGCAACCTCAAATGTGCTATCCGGACAACATATTTCAATTTCAGACCTCTGGGTTGTCGGGGGAAGGAGTTTGGCCTACGTTGACTTCTGTGGTACAAAACTTTACAGGCAACCTCAAATGTGCTATCCGGACAACATATTTCAATTTCAGACCTCTGGGTTGTCGGGGGAAGGAGTTTGGCCTACGTTGACTTCTGTGGTACAAAACTTTACAGGCAACCTCAAATGTGCTATCCGGACAACATATTTCAATTTCAGACCTCTGGGTTGTCGGGGGAAGGAGTTTGGCCTACGTTGACTTCTGTGGTACAAAACTTTACAGGCAACCTCAAATGTGCTATCCGGACAACATATTTCAATTTCAGACCTCTGGGTTGTCAGGGGAATGAGTTTGGCCTACGTTGACTTCTGTTGTACGAAACTTTACAGGAAACCTCAAATGTCCTATCCGGACAACATATTTCAATTTCAGACCTCTGGGTTGTCGGGGGAAGGAGTTTGGCCTAAGTTGACTTCAGTAACACGAAACTTTAAAAACAACACCAGAAGTGTCATTTGGACAACACATTACAATTTCAGACCTCTGGGATGTCGGGGGAAGGAGTTTGGCCTACGTTGATTTCTATAATACGAAACTTTAAAAACAACACCAGAAGTACCATTTGGACAACATATTAAAATTTCAGACCTCTAGGTTGTCGGGGGAATGAGTTTGGCCTACGTTGACTTCAGTAACACGAAACTTTACAAACAACACAAGAAGTGTCATTTGGACAACACATTACAATTTCAGACCTCTGGGATGTCGGGGGAAGGAGTTTGGCCTACGTTGACTTCTGTAACACGAAACTTTACAAACAACACCAGTAGTGCCATTTGGACAACATATTTCAATTTCAGACCTCTGGGTTGTTGGGGGAAGGAGTTTGGCCTACGTTGACTTCTGTTGTACGAAACTTTACACGCAACCTCAAATGTGCTATCCGGACAACATATTTCGATTTCAGACCTCTAGGTTGTCGGGGGACGGAGTTTGTCCTACGTTGACTTCAGTAACACGAAACTTTAAAAACAACACCAGAAGTGTCATTTGGACAACACATTACAATTTCAGACCTCTGGGATGTCGGGGGAAGGAGTTTGGCCTACGTTGACTTCTGTAACACGAAACTTTACAAACAACACCAAAAGTACCATTTGGACAACATATTAAAATTTCAGACCTCTAGGTTGTCGGGGGAAGGAGTTTGGCCTACGTTGACTTCAGTAACACGAAACTTTAAAAACAACACCAGAAGTGTCATTTGGACAACACATTACAATTTCAGACCTCTGGGATGTCGGGGGAAGGAGTTTGGCCTACGTTGATTTCAATAACACGAAACTTTAAAAACAACACCAGAAGTGCCATTTGGACAACATATTACAATTTCAGACCTCTGGGTTGTTGGGGGAAGGAGTTTGTCCTACGGTGACTTCTGTAACACGAAACTTTACAAACAACACCAGAAGTGTCATTTGGACAACACATTACAATTTCAGACCTCTGGGATGTCGGGGGAAGGAGTTTGGCCTACGTTGACTTCTGTAACACGAAACTTTACAAACAACACCAAAAGTACCATTTGGACAACATTTTAAAATTTCAGACCTCTAGGTTGTCGGGGGAAGGAGTTTGGCCTACGTTGACTTCAATAACACGAAACTTTACAAACAACACCAGAAGTGTCATTTGGACAACATGTTTCAATTTCAGACCTCTGGGTTGTCGGGGGAAGGAGTTTGGCCTACGTTGACTTCTGTGATACGAAACTTTACAGGCAACCTCAAATTTGCTATCCGGACAACATATTTCAATTTCAGACCTCTGGGTTGTCGGGGGAAGGAGTTTGGCCTACGTTGACTTCTGTGGTACAAAACTTTACAGGCAACCTCAAATGTGCTATCCGGACAACATATTTCAATTTCAAACCTCTGGGTTGTCGGGGGAAGGAGTTTGGCCTACGTTGACTTCTGTAACACGAAACTTTACAAACAACACCAAAAGTACCATTTGGACAACATATTAAAATTTCAGACCTCTAGGTTGTCGGGGGAAGGAGTTTGGCCTACGTTGACTTCAGTAACACGAAACTTTAAAAACAACACCAGAAGTGTCATTTGGACAACACATTACAATTTCAGACCTCTGGGATGTCGGGGGAAGGAGTTTGGCCTGCGTTGATTTCAATAACACGAAACTTTAAAAACAACACCAGAAGTGCCATTTGGACAACATATTTTGATTTCAGACCTCTAGGTTGTCAGGGGAAGGAGTTTGGCCTACGTTGACTTCAGTAACACGAAACTTTACAAACAGCACCAGAAGTGTCATTTGGACAAGACATTACAATTTCAGACGTCTGGGATGTCGGGGGAAGGAGTTTGGCCTACGTTGACTTCTGTGTTACGAAACTTTACAGGCAACCTCA
Organism: Astyanax mexicanus; assembly: GCF_023375975.1. Taxonomy (NCBI): domain Eukaryota; kingdom Metazoa; phylum Chordata; class Actinopteri; order Characiformes; family Acestrorhamphidae; genus Astyanax; species Astyanax mexicanus. Next base: position 57,446,370 of record NC_064414.1, read on the forward strand.
AATATGCTATCCGGACAACATATTTCAATTTCAGACCTCTGGGTGGTCGGGGGAAGGAGTTTGGCCTACGTTGACTTCTGTGGTACGAAACTTAAGAGGAAACCTCAAATGTGCTATCCGGACAACATATTTCAATTTCAGACCTCTGGGTTGTCGAGGGAAGGAGTTTGGCCTACGTTGACTTCTGTGGTACAAAACTTTACAGGCAACCTCAAATGTGCTATCCGGACAACATATTTCAATTTCAGACCTCTGGGTTGTCGGGGGAAGGAGTTTGGCCTACGTTGACTTCTGTGGTACAAAACTTTACAGGCAACCTCAAATGTGCTATCCGGACAACATATTTCAATTTCAGACCTCTGGGTTGTCGGGGGAAGGAGTTTGGCCTACGTTGACTTCTGTGGTACAAAACTTTACAGGCAACCTCAAATGTGCTATCCGGACAACATATTTCAATTTCAGACCTCTGGGTTGTCGGGGGAAGGAGTTTGGCCTACGTTGACTTCTGTGGTACAAAACTTTACAGGCAACCTCAAATGTGCTATCCGGACAACATATTTCAATTTCAGACCTCTGGGTTGTCGGGGGAAGGAGTTTGGCCTACGTTGACTTCTGTGGTACAAAACTTTACAGGCAACCTCAAATGTGCTATCCGGACAACATATTTCAATTTCAGACCTCTGGGTCGTCGGGGGAAGGAGTTTGGCCTACGTTGACTTCTGTGGTACAAAACTTTACAGGCAACCTCAAATGTGCTATCCGGACAACATATTTCAATTTCAGACCTCTGGGTTGTCGGGGGAAGGAGTTTGGCCTACGTTGACTTCTGTGGTACAAAACTTTACAGGCAACCTCAAATGTGCTATCCGGACAACATATTTCAATTTCAGACCTCTGGGTTGTCAGGGGAAGGAGTTTGGCCTACGTTGACTTCTGTTGTACGAAACTTTACAGGAAACCTCAAATGTCCTATCCGGACAACATATTTCAATTTCAGACCTCTGGGTTGTCGGGGGAAGGAGTTTGGCCTAAGTTGACTTCAGTAACACGAAACTTTAAAAACAACACCAGAAGTGTCATTTGGACAACACATTACAATTTCAGACCTCTGGGATGTCGGGGGAAGGAGTTTGGCCTACGTTGATTTCTATAATACGAAACTTTAAAAACAACACCAGAAGTACCATTTGGACAACATATTAAAATTTCAGACCTCTAGGTTGTCGGGGGAAGGAGTTTGGCCTACGTTGACTTCAGTAACACGAAACTTTACAAACAACACAAGAAGTGTCATTTGGACAACACATTACAATTTCAGACCTCTGGGATGTCGGGGGAAGGAGTTTGGCCTACGTTGACTTCTGTAACACGAAACTTTACAAACAACACCAGAAGTGCCATTTGGACAACATATTTCAATTTCAGACCTCTGGGTTGTTGGGGGAAGGAGTTTGGCCTACGTTGACTTCTGTTGTACGAAACTTTACACGCAACCTCAAATGTGCTATCCGGACAACATATTTCGATTTCAGACCTCTAGGTTGTCGGGGGACGGAGTTTGTCCTACGTTGACTTCAGTAACACGAAACTTTAATAACAACACCAGAAGTGTCATTTGGACAACACATTACAATTTCAGACCTCTGGGATGTCTGGGGAAGGAGTTTGGCCTACGTTGACTTCTGTAACACGAAACTTTACAAACAACACCAAAAGTACCATTTGGACAACATATTAAAATTTCAGACCTCTAGGTTGTCGGGGGAAGGAGTTTGGCCTACGTTGACTTCAGTAACACGAAACTTTAAAAACAACACCAGAAGTGTCATTTGGACAACACATTACAATTTCAGACCTCTGGGATGTCGGGGGAAGGAGTTTGGCCTACGTTGATTTCAATAACACGAAACTTTAAAAACAACACCAGAAGTGCCATTTGGACAACATATTTTGATTTCAGACCTCTAGGTTGTCAGGGGAAGGAGTTTGGCCTACGTTGACTTCAGTAACACGAAACTTTACAAACAACACCAGAAGTGTCATGTGGACAACACATTACAATTTCAGACCTCTGGGTTGTTGGGGGAAGGAGTTTGTCCTACGGTGACTTCTGTAACACGAAACTTTACAAACAACACCAGAAGTGTCATTTGGACAACACATTACAATTTCAGACCTCTGGGATGTCGGGGGAAGGAGTTTGGCCTACGTTGACTTCTGTAACACGAAACTTTACAAACAACACCAAAAGTACCATTTGGACAACATATTAAAATTTCAGACCTCTAGGTTGTCGGGGGAAGGAGTTTGGCCTACGTTGACTTCAATAACACGAAACTTTACAAACAACACCAGAAGTGTCATTTGGACAACATGTTTCAATTTCAGACCTCTGGGTTGTCGGGGGAAGGAGTTTGGCCTACGTTGACTTCTGTGATACGAAACTTTACAGGCAACCTCAAATTTGCTATCCGGACAACATATTTCAATTTCAGACCTCTGGGTTGTCGGGGGAAGGAGTTTGGCCTACGTTGACTTCTGTGGTACAAAACTTTACAGGCAACCTCAAATGTGCTATCCGGACAACATATTTCAATTTCAAACCTCTGGGTTGTCGGGGGAAGGAGTTTGGCCTACGTTGACTTCTGTAACACGAAACTTTACAAACAACACCAAAAGTACCATTTGGACAACATATTAAAATTTCAGACCTCTAGGTTGTCGGGGGAAGGAGTTTGGCCTACGTTGACTTCAGTAACACGAAACTTTAAAAACAACACCAGAAGTGTCATTTGGACAACACATTACAATTTCAGACCTCTGGGATGTCGGGGGAAGGAGTTTGGCCTACGTTGATTTCAATAACACGAAACTTTAAAAACAACACCAGAAGTGCCATTTGGACAACATATTTTGATTTCAGACCTATAGGTTGTCAGGGGAAGGAGTTTGGCCTACGTTGACTTCAGTAACACGAAACTTTACAAACAGCACCAGAAGTGTCATTTGGACAAGACATTACAATTTCAGACGTCTGGGATGTCGGGGGAAGGAGTTTGGCCTACGTTGACTTCTGTGTTACGAAACTTTACAGGCATCCTCAAATATGCTATCCGGACAACATATTTCAATTTCAGACCTCTGGGTTGTCGGGGGAAGGAGTTTGGCCTACGTTGACTTCTGTGGTACAAAACTTTACAGGCAACCTCAAATGTGCTATCCGGACAACATATTTCAATTTCAGACCTCTGGGTCGTCAGGGGAAGGAGTTTGGCCTACGTTGACTTCTGTTGTACGAAACTTTACAGGAAACCTCAAATGTCCTATCCGGACAACATATTTCAATTTCAGACCTCTGGGTTGTCGGGGGAAGGAGTTTGGCCTAAGTTGACTTCAGTAACACGAAACTTTAAAAACAACACCAGAAGTGTCATTTGGACAACACATTACAATTTCAGACCTCTGGGATGTCGGGGGAAGGAGTTTGGCCTACGTTGATTTCTATAATACGAAACTTTAAAAACAACACCAGAAGTACCATTTGGACAACATATTAAAATTTCAGACCTCTAGGTTGTCGGGGGAAGGAGTTTGGCCTACGTTGACTTCAGTAACACGAAACTTTACAAACAACACAAGAAGTGTCATTTGGACAACACATTACAATTTCAGACCTCTGGGATGTCGGGGGAAGGAGTTTGGCCTACGTTGACTTCTGTAACACGAAACTTTACAAACAACACCAGAAGTGCCATTTGGACAATATATTTCAATTTCAGACCTCTGGGTAGTTGGGGGAAGGAGTTTGGCCTACGTTGACTTCTGTTGTACGAAACTTTACACGCAACCTCAAATGTGCTATCCGGACAACGTATTTCGATTTCAGACCTCTAGGTTGACGGGGGACGGAGTTTGTCCTACGTTGACTTCAGTAACACGAAACTTTAAAAACAACACCAGAAGTGTCATTTGGACAACACATTACAATTTCAGACCTCTGGGATGTCGGGGGAAGGAGTTTGGCCTACGTTGACTTCTGTAACACGAAACTTTACAAACAACACCAGAAGTGCCATTTGGACAACATATTTCAATTTCAGACCTCTGGGTTGTTGGGGGAAGGAGTTTGGCCTACGTTGACTTCTGTTGTACGAAACTTTACACGCAACCTCAAATGTGCTATCCGGACAACATATTTCGATTTCAGACCTCTAGGTTGTCGGGGGACGGAGTTTGTCCTACGTTGACTTCAGTAACACGAAACTTTAAAAACAACACCAGAAGTGTCATTTGGACAACACATTACAATTTCAGACCTCTGGGATGTCGGGGGAAGGAGTTTGGCCTACGTTGACTTCTGTAACACGTAACTTTACAAACAACACCAAAAGTACCATTTGGACAACATATTAAAATTTCAGACCTCTAGGTTGTCGGGGGAAGGAGTTTGGCCTACGTTGACTTCAGTAACACGAAACTTTAAAAACAACACCAGAAGTGTCATTTGGACAACACATTACAATTTCAGACCTCTGGGATGTCGGGGGAAGGAGTTTGGCCTACGTTGATTTCAATAACACGAAACTTTAAAAACAACACCAGAAGTGCCATTTGGACAACACATTTTGATTTCAGACCTCTAGGTTGTCAGGGGAAGGAGTTTGGCCTACGTTAACTTCAGTAACACGAAACTTTACAAACAACACCAGAAGTGTCATGTGGACAACACATTACAATTTCAGACCTCTGGGTTGTTGGGGGAAGGAGTTTGTCCTACGGTGACTTCTGTAACACGAAACTTTACAAACAACACCAGAAGTGTCATTTGGACAACACATTACAATTTCAGACCTCTGGGATGTCGGGGGAAGGAGTTTGGCCTACGTTGACTTCTGTAACACGAAACTTTACAAACAACACCAAAAGTACCATTTGGACAACATATTAAAATTTCAGACCTCTAGGTTGTCGGGGGAAGGAGTTTGGCCTACGTTGACTTCAATAACACGAAACTTTACAAACAACACCAGAAGTGTCATTTGGACAACATGTTTCAATTTCAGACCTCTGGGTTGTCGGGGGAAGGAGTTTGGCCTACGTTGACTTCTGTGATACGAAACTTTACAGGCAACCTCAAATTTGCTATCCGGACAACATATTTCAATTTCAGACCTCTGGGTTGTCAGGGGAAGGAGTTTGGCCTACGTTGACTTCTGTGGTACTAAACTTAACAGGCAACCTCAAATGTGCTATCCGGACAACATATTTCGATTTCAGACCTCTAGGTTGTCGGGGGACGGAGTTTGTCCTACGTTGACTTCAGTAACACGAAACTTTAAAAACAAAACCAGAATTGTCATTTGGACAACACATTACAATTTCAGACCTCTGGGATGTCGGGGGAAGGAGTTTGGCCTACGTTGATTTCTGTGGTACTAAACTTAACAGGCAACCTCAAATGTGCTATCCGGACAACATATTTCGATTTCAGACCTCTAGGTTGTCGGGGGACGGAGTTTGTCCTACGTTGACTTCAGTAACACGAAACTTTAAAAACAACACCAAAAGTGTCATTTGGACAACACATTACAATTTCAGACCTCTGGGATGTCGGGGGAAGGAGTTTGGCCTACGTTGACTTCTGTGGTTCTAAACTTAACAGGCAACCTCAAATGTGCTATCCGGACAACATATTTCAATTTCAGACCTCTGGGTTGTCGGGGGAAGGAGTTTGGCCTACGTTGACTTCTGTGGTACAAAACTTTACAGGCAACCTCAAATGTGCTATCCGTACAACATATTTCAATTTCAGACCTCTGGGTTGTCAGGGGAAGGAGTTTGGCCTACGTTGACTTCTGTTGTACGAAACTTTACAGGAAACCTCAAATGTCCTATCCGGACAACATATTTCAATTTCAGACCTCTGGGTTGTCGGGGGAAGGAGTTTGGCCTAAGTTGACTTCAGTAACACGAAACTTTAAAAACAACACCAGAAGTGTCATTTGGACAACACATTACAATTTCAGACCTCTGGGATGTCGGGGGAAGGAGTTTTGCCTACGTTGATTTCTATAATACGAAACTTTAAAAACAACACCAGAAGTACCATTTGGACAACATATTAAAATTTCAGACCTCTAGGTTGTCGGGGGAAGGAGTTTGGCCTACGTTGACTTCAGTAACACGAAACTTTACAAACAACACAAGAAGTGTCATTTGGACAACACATTACAATTTCAGACCTCTGGGATGTCGGGGGAAGGAGTTTGGCCTACGTTGACTTCTGTAACACGAAACTTTACAAACAACACCAGAAGTGCCATTTGGACAACATATTTCAATTTCAGACCTCTGGGTTGTTGGGGGAAGGAGTTTGGCCTACGTTGACTTCTGTTGTACGAAACTTTACACGCAACCTCAAATGTGCTATCCGGACAACATATTTCGATTTCAGACCTCTAGGTTGTCGGGGGACGGAGTTTGTCCTACGTTGACTTCAGTAACACGAAACTTTAAAAACAACACCAGAAGTGTCATTTGGACAACACATTACAATTTCAGACCTCTGGGATGTCGGGGGAAGGAGTTTGGCCTACGTTGACTTCTGTAACACGAAACTTTACAAACAACACCAGAAGTGCCATTTGGACAACATATTTCAATTTCAGACCTCTGGGTTGTTGGGGGAAGGAGTTTGGCCTACGTTGACTTCTGTTGTACGAAACTTTACACGCAACCTCAAATGTGCTATCCGGACAACATATTTCGATTTCAGACCTCTAGGTTGTCGGGGGACGGAGTTTGTCCTACGTTGACTTCAGTAACACGAAACTTTAAAAACAACACCAGAAGTGTCATTTGGACAACACATTACAATTTCAGACCTCTGGGATGTCGGGGGAAGGAGTTTGGCCTACGTTGACTTCTGTAACACGAAACTTTACAAACAACACCAAAAGTACCATTTGGACAACATATTAAAATTTCAGACCTTTAGGTTGTCGGGGGAAGGAGTTTGGCCTACGTTGACTTCAGTAACACGAAACTTTAAAAACAACACCAGAAGTGTCATTTGGACAACACATTACAATTTCAGACCTCTGGGATGTCGGGGGAAGGAGTTTGGCCTACGTTGATTTCAATAACACGAAACTTTAAAAACAACACCAGAAGTGCCATTTGGACAACATATTTCAATTTCAGACCTCTGGGTTGTCGGGGGAAGGAGTTTGGCCTACGTTGACTTCTGTGTAATGAAACTTTACAAACAACCTCATATGTGCTATCCGGACAACATATTTCAATTTCAGACCTCTGGGTTGTCGGGGGAAGGAGTTTGGCCTACGTTGACTTCTGTCGCACGAAACTTTACAGGCAACCTTAAATGTGCTTTCTGGACAACATATTTCGATTTCAGACCTCTGGAATGTCGGGGGAAGGAGTTTGGCCTACGTAGACTTCTGTGTCACGAAACTTTACAAACAACACCAGAAGTGCTATTCGAACAACTTATTTAAATTTCAGACCTCTAAGTTGTCGGGGGAAGGAGTTTGGCCTACGTTAACTTCTGTAACACGAAACTTTACAAACAACACCAGAAGTACCATTCGGACAACATATTTAAATTTCAGACCTCTAAGTTGTCGGGGGAAGGAGTTTGGCCTACGTTGACTTCTGTAACACGAAACTTTACAAACAACACCAGAAGTACCATTCGAACAACATATTTAAATTTCAGACCTCTAGGTTGTCGGGGGAAGGAGTTTGGCCTACGTTGACTTCTGTAACACGAAACTTTACAAACAACACCAGAAGTGCCATTCGGACAACATATTTAAATTTCAGACCTCTAGGTTGTCGGGGGAAGGAGTTTGGCCTACGTTGACTTCTGTAACACGAAACTTTACAAACAACACCAGAAGTGCCATTCGGACAACATATTTAAATTTCAGACCTCTAGGTTGTCGGGGGAAGGAGTTTGGCCTACGTTAACTTCTGTGGTACGAAACTTTACACGCAACCTCAAATGTGCTATCCGGACAACATATTTCGATTTCAGACCTCTGGGTTGTCGGGGGAAGGAGTTTGGCCTACGTTAACTTCTGTGGTACGAAACTTTACACGCAACCTCAAATGTGCTATCTGGACAACATATTTCGATTTCAGACCTCTGGGTTGTCGGGGGAAGGAGTTTGGCCTACGTTAACTTCTGTGGTACGAAACTTTACACGCAACCTCAAATGTGCTATCTGGACAACATATTTCGATTTCAGACCTCTGGGTTGTCGGGGGAAGGAGTTTGGCCTACGTTAACTTCTGTGGTACGAAACTTTACACGCAACCTCAAATTTGCTATCTGGACAACATATTTCGATTTCAGACCTCTGAGTTGTCGGGGGAAGGAGTTTGGCCTACGTTGACTTCAGTAACACGAAACTTTACAAACAACACCAGAAGTGCCATTTGGACAACATATTTCAATTTCAGACCTCTGGGTTGTCGGGGGAAGGAGTTTGGCCTACGTTGACTTCTGTGTAATGAAACTTTACAAACAACCTCATATGTGCTATCCGGACAACATATTTCAATTTCAGACCTCTGGGTTGTCGGGGGAAGGAGTTTGGCCTACGTTGACTTCTGTGGCACGAAACTTTACAGGCAACCTTAAATGTGCTTTCTGGACAACATATTTCGATTTCAGACCTCTGGAATGTCGGGGGAAGGAGTTTGGCCTACGTAGACTTCTGTGTCACGAAACTTTACAAACAACACCAGAAGTGCTATTCGAACAACTTATTTAAATTTCAGACCTCTAAGTTGTCGGGGGAAGGAGTTTGGCCTACGTTAACTTCTGTAACACGAAACTTTACAAACAACACCAGAAGTGCTATTCGAACAACTTATTTAAATTTCAGACCTCTAAGTTGTCGGGGGAAGGAGTTTGGCCTACGTTAACTTCTGTAACACGAAACTTTACAAACAACACCAGAAGTACCATTCGGACAACATATTTAAATTTCAGACCTCTAAGTTGTCGGGGGAAGGAGTTTGGCCTACGTTGACTTCTGTAACACGAAACTTTACAGACAACACCAGAAGTACCATTAGAACAACATATTTAAATTTCAGACCTCTAGGTTGTCGGGGGAAGGAGTTTGGCCTACGTTGACTTCTGTAACACGAAACTTTACAAACAACACCAGAAGTGCCATTCGGACAACATATTTAAATTTCAGACCTCTAGGTTGTCGGGGGAAGGAGTTTGGCCTACGTTGACTTCTGTAACACAAAACTTTACAAACAACACCAGAAGTGCCATTCGGACAACATATTTAAATTTCAGACCTCTAGGTTTTCGGGGGAAGGAGTTTGGCCTACGTTGACTTCTGTCGCACGAAACTTTACAGGCAACCTTAAATGTGCTATCTGGACAACATATTTCGATTTAAGACCTCTGGGATGTCGGGGGAAGGAGTTTGGCCTACGTTGACTTCTGTGTCACGAAACTTTACAAACAACACCAGAAGTGATATTTGGACAACATATTTAAATTTCAGACCTCTAAGTTGTCGGGGGAAGGAGTTTGGCCTACGTTGACTTCTGTAAAACGAAACTTTACAAACAACACCAGAAGTGCCATTCGGACAACATATTTAAATTTCAGACCTCTAGGTTCTCGGGGGAAGGAGTTTGGCCTACGTTGACTTCTGTAACATGAAACTTTACAAACAACACCAGAAGTGCCATTCAGACAACATATTTAAATTTCAGACCTCTAGGTTGTCGGGGGAAGGAGTTTGGCCTATGTTGACTTCTGTAATTCGAAACTTTAAAAACAACACCAGAAGTGCCATTCGGACAACATATTTAAATTTCAGACCTCTAGGTTCTCGGGGGAAGGAGTTTGGCCTACGTTGACTTCTGTGTCACGAAACTTTACAAACAACACCAGAAGTGCTAATTGGACAACATATTTAAATTTCAGACCTCTAAGATTTCGGGGGAAGGAGTTTGGCCTACGTTGACTTCTGTGGCACGAAACTTTACAGGCAACCCCAAAGATGCGATTTGGAACAACATATTTAGATTTCAAACCTCTGGCTTGTCAGGGTAAGGAGTTTGGATTAAGATGACTTCTGTAGCATGAAATTTTTCGGGCAACCCCAAATGTGCTATCCGGACAACATATTATGATTTCAGACTTCTGGGATGTCAAGGGAAGGAGTTTGGACTACGTTAACTTCAATAACACGAAACTAACCCTACAGTTAACCCTAACCCTAACCCTAAATTCTTAACCCTAACCCTAAACTCTAACTGTAATTCTTAACCCTAACCCTAAATTCTTAACCCAAACCCTAAATTCTTAACCCAAACCCTAACCCTAATTCTTAACCATAACCCTAACCATAAATTCTTAACCCTAACCCTAAACTCTAACTATCATTCTTAACCCTAACCCTAAATTCTTAACCCCATCCATAACCCTAACCCTAATTCTTAACCTTAACCCTAATTCTTATCCCTAACCCTAGCCCTAATTCTTAACCCTAACCCTAACCATAAATTCTTAACCCTAACCCTAACCCTAACCCTAACCCTAACCGTAATTCTTAACCCTAACCCTAACCCTACCCCTAATTCTTAACCCTAACCCTAAATTCTTAACCCTAACCCTAACCCTAATTCTTAACCGTAACCCTAATTCTTAACCCTAACCCTAATTTTTAACCCTAACCCTAACCATAAATTCTTAACCCTAACCCTAACCCTAATTCTTAACCGTAACCCTAATTCTTAACCCTAACCCTAACCCTAACTCTACACCTAATTCTTAACCCTAACCCTAAATTCTTAATCCTAACCCTAACCCTAATTCTTAACCCTAACCATAATTTTTAACCCTAACCCTAACCTTAAATTCTTAACCCTAACCCTAAATTCTTAATCCTAACCCTAACCCTAATTCTTAACCCTAACCATAATTTTTAACCCTAACCCTAACCTTAAATTCTTAACCCTAACCCTAACCCTAATTCTTAACCATAACCATAGTTCTTAACGCTAACCCTAACCCTAATTCTTAACCCTAACCCTAACCCTAAATTCTTAACCCTAACCCTAACCCTAACCCTAACCATAACTGTAACCTTAACCCTAACCCTAACCCTAACCCTAACCTAACCCTAACCCTAACCCTAACCCTAACCGTAACCTTAACCCTAACCCTAACCGTACCCTAACCATAACCCTAACCCTAACCCTAACCATAACCCTAACCCTAACCCTAACCCTAGCTAACCTAACCTAACCCTAACCCTAACCCTAACCTAACCCTAACCCTAACCCTAACCCTAACCCTAACCATAACCTAATTCACACCTATTCACTCCCTGCATGTCTACCACGGCAGGGAGACAGCATAGGTGAGCAGAATAGGCCAACTCGGTCTAGAGGGTGTCCTGCTCAGTCCAGTGGCACACTTCTCACCCTGCTCATTATTATTAATAGAAAAAAAATCATTTAATATTTCACACCTATTCACTCCCTGCATGTCTACCACGGCAGTGAGACAGAATAGGTGAGCAGAATAGGCCAACTCGGTCTAGAGGGTGTCCTGCTCAGTCCAGCGGCACACTCCTCACCCTGCTCACCCTTTTCAACAAACAGTAATTTAATATCTTCCACCTATTCATTCCCTGGATGGGTGCCATGGCGGAGGGATAGAATAGGTGAACAACATAGGCCAACTCGGTCTAAAGGGTGTCCTGCTCAGTCCAGCGGCACACTCCTCACCCTGCTCACCACTAAATAATTTTAGCCTACTTCTTAGGAACACCAAACTTAATGTCACAGTTTTTTGACCCACTCTGAAATCACGAGCCCAACAGCAATGCTTAACAGGCGCCGGCCCGTGCACTACCCTTGATCTTCCTACTCAACCATGCGGTCGGAATGACTGTACTGGGGGAAGTCATTGTATATTAACAAAAACCTAACCCTAACCCTAACCCTAACCCTAACCCTAACCCTAACCATAACCCTAACCCTAACCGTAACCCTAGCAATGCTTAACAGGCGCCGGCCCGTGCACTACCCTTGATCTTCCTACTCAACCATGCGGTCGGAATGACTGTACTGGGGGAAGTCATTGTATATTAACAAAAACCTAACCCTAACCCTAACCCTAACCTAACCCTAACCCTAACCCTAACCCTAACCCTAACCGTAACCATAACACTATGGTTAGGGTTAGGTTTTTGTTATATACAATGACTTCCCCCAGTACAGCCCATCAGGCTGCATGGTTTGAGTAGGAAGACCAAGGGTAGTGCACGGGCCGGCGCCTGTTAGGCATTGCTACTGGGCTTGAGGTCAATGAGCAGGTAAAATCTGAACTGATCTGTCTTTTCTAGCTTAATCCTACTTCGTCCGAGTGCTAGGTCTCTAAATTTGTTTATTTTAATTGTGAGGTCACAGGGAGCATAGTGAGGAGTGCGCCACTAGACTGAGCAGGGCACCCTCTAGACCGTCTTGGCCTTTCTAGCTCACCCATTCCCTCTCCCTAAAGTTAATGTTTAACTAGGGAGCGAATGGGTGTGAAGACATATTTACATGAGTATTAAATCTCTAAATTTGTTTATTTTAATTGTGAGGTCACAGGGAGCATAGTGAGGAGTGCGCCACTAGACTGAGCAGGGCACCCTCTAGACCGTCTTGGCCTTTCTAGCTCACCCATTCCCTCTCCCTAAAGTTAATGTTTAACTAGGGAGCGAATGGGTGTGAAGACATATTTACATGAGTATTAAGTCTCTAAAGTTGTTTATTTTAAATGTGAGGTCACAGGGAGCATAGTGAGGAGTGCGCCACTAGACTGAGCAGGGCACCCTCTAGACCGTCTTGGCCTTTCCAGCTCACCCATTCCCTCTCCCTAAAGTTAATATTTAACTAGGGAGCGAATGGGTGTGAAGACATTTTAATTGAGTATTAGGTCCCTAAGGTTTTGTTTAAAATAGTTTTGGTATTTTATAATAATTTTTTTATTTTTTTATTATTACTACTTGAAATAATTTACATGATTAGTATTATTAGAACAGGAAGTCCAAATGGGATCTGTTATTTAAGTAATTTAAGGACACATCATCAGTAGTGTGCCTCAGAGTCATAGGGTGTTTCGGCCTTTTAAACACTATACACCCTCTTCTGAGGTGGCCCGCCTTAGGTTGATCATTCCTAGGCTTGTGTCCTATCCTTCAATTAAAGTAAGAGCCCTAAGGTCATAGTAAGGTGAATGTATCTTTAATTGATGTTTTAATATCGTATCATATTCTAATTATTATGAAGTAAAAAGACATTTATTAAACAATTAAAAGGTTCAATTAAGCAATATTAAATTGTATGTATTAAAAAGTATTTCTAAAATAAAAATTGATATTAAAAATACCTTTCGGAAGAGAATGATCCTTCATCAGGCACAGACTTGCCTCAGTTCCAGCTCTAAAATGGTTTCCCCTGTCCTGCTGCTTATATAGGCTTCCAGGAACAGGCTCCGCCCCTTGTTTAATTTTAAATGTTCAGTTAAGTCAATTCCCAAGGGGGAGTGGATTTTTAAAGGGAATATTTATTCCTCTTTTTAGATTTTAGGTTTGGATTAAGGCTGTGATTCCCCAGATAAGTATTTTTTAATTCTTTTCAGGTTTTATGGAGAAATATCCTTAATGACCCTTTGTTAATAGAGTTTGGTTTGATGACACATTCGTACTCTGTGTTTTTAAGGTTTTGAGGAGAGATTTCCTTAATTTTTGGTTTGATGACCCTTTGGTACGTATTTGTTTTTAGGTTGTGAGGAGAGATTTCCGTTGTTTTTAGTTTAATGACCCTTTGGTAATACAGAGTTCGGTTTGATGACACATTTGGGATCTGTGTTTTTTTTTTTTTAAGGTTTTGAGGAGAGATTTCCTTCGATTTTTAGTCTTTGTTTTTAGTTTAATGACCCTTTGGTAATACAGAGTTCGGTTTGATGACACATTCGGGATCTGTGTTTTTTTTAAGGTTTTGAGGAGAGATTTCCTTCGAGTTTTAGTCTTTGTTTTTAGTTTAATGACCCTTTGGTAATACAGAGTTCGGTTTGATGACACATTCGGGATCTGTGTTTTTTTTAAGGTTTTGAGGAGAGATTTCCTTCGATTTTTAGTCTTAGGGTTAGGGTTAGGGTTAGGTTAGGGTTAGGGTTATGGTTAGGGTTAGGGTTAGGGTTAGGGTTAGGGTTAAGGTTACAGTTATGGTTAGGGTTAGGGTTAGGGTTAGGGTTAAGAATTTAGGGTTAGGGTTAGGGTTAAGAATTAGGGTTAGGGTTAGCGGGTTAGGGTTAGGGTTAGGGTTAGGGTTAGGGTTAGGGTTAGGGTTAGGGTTAGGGTTAGGGTTAGGGTTAGGGTTAGGGTTAGGGTTAGGTTAGGGTTAGGGTTAGGGTTAGGGTTAGGGTTAGGGTTAGGGTTAGGGTTAGGGTTAGGGTTAGGGTTAGGGTTAGGGTTAGGGTTAGGGTTAGGGTTAGGGTTAGGGTTAGGGTTAGGGTTAGGGTTAGGGTTAGGGTTAGGGTTAGGGTTAGGGTTAGGGTTAGGGTTAGGGTTAGGGTTAGGGTTAGGGTTAGGGTTAGGGTTAGGGTTAGGGTTAGGGTTAGGGTTAGGGTTAGGGTTAGGGTTAGGGTTAGGGTTAGGGTTAGGGTTAGGGTTAGGGTTAGGGTTAGGGTTAGGGTTAGGGTTAGGGTTAGGGTTAGGGTTAGGGTTAGGGTTAGGGTTAGGGTTAGGGTTAGGGTTAGGGTTAGGGTTAGGGTTAGGGTTAGGGTTAGGGTTAGGGTTAGGGTTAGGGTTAGGGTTAGGGTTAGGGTTAGGGTTAGGGTTAGGGTTAGGGTTAGGGTTAGGGTTAGGGTTAGGGTTAGGGTTAGGGTTAGGGTTAGGGTTAGGGTTAGGGTTAGGGTTAGGGTTAGGGTTAGGGTTAGGGTTAGGGTTAGGGTTAGGGTTAGGGTTAGGGTTAGGGTTAGGGTTAGGGTTAGGGTTAGGGTTAGGGTTAGGGTTAGGGTTAGGGTTAGGGTTAGGGTTAGGGTTAGGGTTAGGGTTAGGGTTAGGGTTAGGGTTAGGGTTAGGGTTAGGGTTAGGGTTAGGGTTAGGGTTAGGGTTAGGGTTAGGGTTAGGGTTAGGGTTAGGGTTAGGGTTAGGGTTAGGGTTAGGGTTAGGGTTAGGGTTAGGGTTAGGGTTAGGGTTAGGGTTAGGGTTAGGGTTAGGGTTAGGGTTAGGGTTAGGGTTAGGGTTAGGGTTAGGGTTAGGGTTAGGGTTAGGGTTAGGGTTAGGGTTAGGGTTAGGGTTAGGGTTAGGGTTAGGGTTAGGGTTAGGGTTAGGGTTAGGGTTAGGGTTAGGGTTAGGGTTAGGGTTAGGGTTAGGGTTAGGGTTAGGGTTAGGGTTAGGGTTAGGGTTAGGGTTAGGGTTAGGGTTAGGGTTAGGGTTAGGGTTAGGGT